>NC_063258.1:14380623-14409598 GCF_019578655.1 Ricinus communis
GGCCTATTTAGCTCCACTAAAGATGGCTCATGCATGTGGCTTAAAGAAACTAAGGTTTCTTATTCCTAATGGGCGGCTACATAGTATTTTGGGAGTATTAGAACTTTGTTTTTAGTTATCTATTTTACTTCGGATGTTTATCTCTATCCTATTTGAGTTGTAATTCCTTAATAGCTTAGAATCATGATTTTTTAAAGGCAAAAAGCCTAGTACAAATTTTCAAGTTGATTGATTGATTGATTATTAATATATTTTGTGAGTTTATACTCTATTATGAGTTCTTATTTAGAGCTAATTCGAACTTATCAAGCAATTTATTATTTGTGGCGTTCAAATCCGACTTATCAATTTAAATCCATACTAAATTGTGGTGTCTTCTACCTCTAATACCTTAGGTTTGATAGTTTAATATAGTTGAAGGGTCTAAGTTTTCCATTGATCTAGTTCTAGATAGATCTTGGGCAATGAAACTTGCATACAGGTTTAATCCTTTGATATAGATTCGGTTCGTATAAAAAACCCTCATTCTAGTAGAAGAAGAAACTAGAAGCTAAATATGAATAAATAAATATAGAAAGATGAATAAACTAAAGTCAAATCAAGAACTAAATAGTAGTTGATTGGTCAATAACTCTCGTATACCAATTTCGGTAAGCCAGCTCAATGAAAATAATTAAAAATTCACATCGGCCAACCTAATAACACTCTGACCTAAATTAATTCATTATATGCATCTTAAACATCAAAATGTTTACATTGCTGCTTGTATTACTCTTGGATTAATAAAAAAACAACATGATTTCTCTCTTACACGAATGATTTACATCTCATCTTGCTTGATTATCAAGCTAAGCCCCACTATCACTAGTTCAGCTTGTCAGTTGTGTTCCACTAATCCCTTACGCCAATCCTTGTGTCATCAGGGAGTCCTCGTGTAGCACCCCATACTCAAACATCCAATTGAATAACAATATATATATAATTAACTTTATAAACATAATTTACTACTTAGTTACAATATACATTCATACAATTTAAGTGGCATGACATACATAATATATATAAGGAATATTTATACATTATTTTAATTCACACAAGTTCCCAAAAATGCCCCAATGCTTTAGATAACTCCTCTGGCCCACCCGATGATATTGACTGATGCAAAGAGAGCAATGCACAGCTAAGGCTATCTACAACTGTACTAACCTGAAAAAAAAATATTGCTAAGGAATGAGCTAGCGACTCAATAAGCATTTAATTTACTAAACTATAGTATATTAGGCTAGAATTATCAAGTCTTTATCAATACAGAAAATTATACCAACACTTAACTAACAATCACAAAATCAACCATTTCAATTATTCTCATAAACAAATAATTTCATCTCACATAATGCAAATAATCTCAAACTCAACCAAGTCAAATAATTCAATTCCACATTATTTCTATCAAATTAGGATCAGATGACTCATCCTTACATTTCCCCACATTTTTAAATTTTAGTAACCACTTGACAAGACTATCCGCCCGGCTCAGTCTTGCCATCTCACATACTCGGGTAGCTATCCGCCCAGCTCAGCTTTCCCGATCACATAATATCCATACAAGAGTCATCAATCCTTAATCACAATCATTTCACTTCACAACACATCACAATAAATTCACTTCACAACACATCACAATCAATTCACTTTACAACAAGCCAAAAACATAACTAATATCAACTCAGTCAACCAAGAAATTATCAAGTAATCAAACAGCAGTTCCTACTCAATATACACAAAGTTTAGTCTATTAAATACTTACCAAAATTTATAGGATAACAAAGTAATCCTATTCTTTTTCTCTTACCACTTCCTTTCCTTTGGATGAACCTATTCACATATTCAATACAAATACAATTCAATCACAAGGCATAAATATACATTCTTTACTATCCATAAAACATCACATTTCAACAAAATAACATATATTCTAGATATTAATATGATGCATGAGATGAATGACAACAAATCAACATATTTGTTGATGAAGGCAGCTTGTAGGTACTGATTTAGAAATTACACCAAAACTTATGTACAATTAATAAAAATCTCATATTTTCCAGAATTACACTTCCATTTTTATAGAAACCATAGCAGAAAGAATCACTTCAAAATCATTAGTATAGAAATAGTTATGGCATTTTCTATACAGCTGCTCCAATTTCTATCTAAACAGAACAGCAAAAATTTTCCTATTAAATGACCAATCAAACGAATAAATTTTCTGATGAAACTCTCCAAATATAAAGTTAAATTCTAAAGTTTCTATAGACACTAATTTTACTCAATTTGGACTTCTCTAGCTCAAGTTGTGAAACACACAATTAGCAACAAATTTCTGAATTTTAAGTCCGATTTCTGCTTAAAATAGTTTCGAGCAGGCCATATTAAGTTCAACATATCTCATGTTATGCTCAACCAAAAATTATGAAATTTTGCAAACATATACTAGATATATAAATGAACAACTTTCATGTTTAACTCTCTGCTTGGTTCAGCCTCTAAATGCCTCAAAATATCAGCACAAAAACTAGGTCACCTGCTGAACCATAAACAGAGCAGCAGCAAATCGAACCTCATAAGTTCCTACTCACTCAACGATCTGTAAAACCATTTTACAGAGATATTCTTGAAACATATACCTACAACTTTCATGTTTAGAAATTTTCGAGATAAAGCTTCTAAGGTCACGAAATCAGAGGTGAAAAATCTGCCCAGAAATTTCAGCTTCAAGATCACAAGTAATAGCATGTTCACTCTTGATTAAACAATTCCAAAACACATAATCATCAACAATTTCATATCATTAATCCTAATTTACAGCAAAATCAAGCAATTAAAATTACTCACCTTTGTTTCCCTTGATTAAGAAAGCCCAAATCTTTCAAACTTAAAAGAAGAATTTGATTTTCACTTACTAAAAGTTTGTAGAGTTTGATTTGGAAAATCAAGGTTGAAGAAGAAAAGGAGAAGAATGAGAGAGACAAA
This sequence comes from Ricinus communis, assembly GCF_019578655.1. Lineage (NCBI taxonomy): Eukaryota > Viridiplantae > Streptophyta > Magnoliopsida > Malpighiales > Euphorbiaceae > Ricinus > Ricinus communis. The sequence goes on from NC_063258.1 coordinate 14,383,657, forward strand.
GAAGAAGAGGAAATAGGAAAGCATGTGTAAAAATGAAAAAACGAAAGAGGTGGTATATTGGTATAGAAATAGGCAATTTTACAATTTAATCCTCTTTCTTTCTAACTTTCCAATTTAGTCCAAAATTATTACTTTTCAATTAAATCAGTATGTAACTAAATAATTTATTTATCTACCACATAATATAATAAAATAGATCATACATAATCATGATGCAAATGACATGTTTAATGACATGCTAATGAATATTAATTATTAATAAAAAAGAAATAAATAAATTTGGTTGTGACACCTCGTGCCTATAGAAACATGGAATGACAAAGATCCCAATGGTGTAAATACTGAATTGGAATATCTGGCGTGTCTCGATTCACGTTGTTCCCTCTCTTCTCCAAAAAATTCCTCCACAATCATTTGAAGGATGGTATCAATACTCGATCAACTAATTTTCTTTCTTCTCATTTGTCCAAGCATTAGATCAGTTCCTGTGATAGTCGCTTCCACACGCTTTAACTCAACACTACTATTTATGCTTGCCAAATAAAACTAAATAATAATACAAGACAATAACACTAAAAAAATAGGTAGGATTTCATATTCGATAAGAAAAGATTTTATAAGTTTTTTATTCTCTTCCATGGCTAAGGGTAAGGATTAAATCAATGTGATTTAAACACAAGGGTAGTCAAAGAACAAAAAAGAAAGGAACGATGTAAGCGATAAGTCTAGGTTTACTAGTGCGGGTCATCATAAGTCCGCAAAGTTCTTGAAAACACCCATAACTTAATTCTCTACAAGGTAGAAAACTGAAATAATATGTTCACTAGCCTCAAATATTCGGTTGCATGCAGTTTTCATAGTGCAAAAGCCCTCATTCCATAAGAAGAAGAGACTAGAAGCTAAATATGAATAAATAAATAAAGAAAGATGAATAAATTAAAGTCAAATCAAGAACTAGAGAGGAGTTGAGTGGCCAACAACTCTTGTAGTCCCAAATTTTATGAGCTAGCTTAATAAAAATAAAGGAAAATTCATGTGGGCCTACCTAATCACACTCTGATTAAAATTGCATCATTATATATGTCCCAAAGATCAAAATGTTTGCATACCCACTTGTATTAATTGAAAGCAATATGGTTTCTCCCTTATGTGCATCGATTTGTGTCTTGTGCTGCTTGATTATCAAGTCATGCCCCAATGCAACTAGTTAATTGCTTTCCCATGATTTCTTAACAAAAATAAGGTTTTTTCTTTGTGCGCGTATCTAGTAACACTCCGGCCCAATATACGTCTTTATATGCCTCCCAAACATCAAAAACACGCTCATTTGCACTTGGATTAATTGAAAGCAACATGATTTCTCCTTTACACGTATGGATTTATGTCTCGTCCTACTTGATCATTAAGCTAAGCCCTAATGCCACTAGACAAGCTTATCAATTACGTTCTGATGATCCCTTACACTGATCCTTGTGTCGTCATGGAGTCTCGTGCCTAAAGGAACAAAGAATGACAGAGATCCTAATGGTGCAAATCTTGCATCATAATATTTAAACGTGCCTCGACTCATGTTGTTCTTTCTCTCCTTCAAAAGATTCATCCACGATCGTTTTGAGAATGATATCCATACTCGATTAACTAATTTTCTTTCTTTCCATTCGTCTAAGTGTGGGATCAGTGCCTATGATTGTCGCTTCCACGAGCTTTCTCTCAACAGTTGTGTTTATTCTCCCCAAATAAAACTAAACTATCATACTAGATAAAGAGGAATTGACTGGTCAACAATTCTAGTTGTCCTAAATTTTTTGAGCCAGAATAATGAAAATAAGGGAGAATTCATGTGGGCATACCTAATAACAGTTCAATCCAAATTACATAGATATATGCATGCCAAAATATCAAAATGCGCACATTCTCGCTTGGATTAATCAAAAGCAACATGATTTCTTTGTTACGCACATGGATTTGCATCTTATCCTACTAGATCATCAAATATTGATATTATTTTTTGAATGATCGCGGATGAATCTTTTGGAGGAAAGAGGAATGACGAGAATCAAAGCATGCCTAAATATTTTGATTATGGAAGAACCGTTAGGATCTCCATCATTCCTTGTTCCAATTTTTGAATTTCTAATTGAAAAAAATTGGATTATGAAATTACGAAACATAATTTTTATTAATTGGATCAATCCATTCAATTGAATGAGTGTGAGTAAAGGATCTATGGAAAAAGACAGAAAAGTATATTTCTAATCGTAACTAAATCTTCAATTTTTTCTTTGTTTTGTATAGTCGAGATTGAAGCAAAATAATGAGGACTCTTGATGACATAAGGATTGGCATAAGGAATGATGAGAATGCAATTAAAAAGCTTGACTGGTGGCATTGGGATTACCTTAATGATCAAGCAGGACGAGACATAAATCCATGTGTCTAAGGGATAAATCATGTTGTTTTCAATAAATCCAAGAGTACACAAGCAGAAGTGCAAGCTTTTTGATGTTTTGGACGCATATAATGAAGTATTTTAGGTTGGAGCATTATTAGGTTGGTTTCTCCTTGTTTTCCTTAAACTACCTCATAAAATTTGGGGCTACGAGAGTTGTTGACCTGTCAACTCCTCTTTGGTTCTTGATTTGAATTTAGTTTATTCATCTTTCTTTATTTATTTACTCATATTTTGGCTTCTACTTTCTTCTTCTTATGGAATGAGGGCTTTCGCACTATAAAAACCACATGCAACCGAATATTTGAGGCTAGCGAGCATATTATTTTAGTTTTCTATATTGTTATCTCATACTCACAAATATACCAAAATTACGTGGTTATTTTCTTCGATTGATAAATATCCCCGTATTACGGGATTAGTTTCCAATATTTATAAACATACCCCTCTTATGGGGTTGTTTTCTCATATTAAAAAATTTACGCATTCTACGACGCTGTTTCCTTAGACTCACAATTACACTACTTTTCCGGAGTTGTTTTCTCATATTCAAAAATATACAGGTTTTACGGGGTTATTTTCTTATATTGATATATATACCACTTGTATGAGGTCGTTTTCTCATATTAAGTTATTAGCATTATTATGCGGTTGTTTTCTCAAATTCATAAATATACACGTTTTTACGGGGATATTTTCTTATATTGATAAATATACCCACTTTACGGGGTTGTTCTCTCATATTGTAAAATTAACACATTTAAGGAGTTATTTTCTCATACTCATAAATATACCAAAATTATGGAGTTATTTTCTCCGATTGATAAATATCCCTGTATTACGGGGTCATTTTCTTATATTTATAAATATACCCCTCTTACAGGGTTGTTTTCTCATATTAAAAAATTTACCCCTTCTACGACACTATTTTCTCATATTAAAAAATTTATACGTTCTACGAGGCTATTTTCTTCGACTCGCAATTACATTACTTTTACGGAGCTTGTTTTCTCAGATTCATAAATATACACGTTTTACTGGGTTGTTTTCTTATATTGAAAAATATACCACTTTTATGGGGTCGTATTCTCATATTAAATTATTAGCACTATTATGTCGTTGTTTTCTCAAATTCATAAATATACACGTTTTACGGGGTTATTTTCTTATATCGACAAATATACCCCTTTTAAGGAGGTGTTTGTTCATATTATAAAATTAACCCATTTAAGGGGTTGTTTTCTCATACTCACAAATATACCAAAATTACGGGGTTATTGTCTTCGATTCATAAATATCCCGGGTATTACGAGGTTGCTTTCTCATATTAAAAAATTTACCACTTCTACAAGGTTGTTTTCTCATATTAAAAAATTTACCCTTTCTACGTGGTTGTTTTCTTAGACTCGCAATTACACTACTTTTACGGGATTGTTTTCTCAAATTCAAAAATATACACGTTATACGGGGTTATTTTCTTATAATGAGAAATATACCACTTTTATGGGGTCATTTTCTCATATTAAATTATTAGCACTATTATGTGGTTGTTTTCTTAAATTCATAAATATACACGTTTTACGGGGTTATTTTCTTATATCGAGAAATATAACCCTTTTAAGTAGGTGTTTGCTCATAATATAAACTTAACCTCTTTAAAGGGTTGTTTTCTCATACTCACAAATATATCAAAATTACGAGGTTATTTTCTTCGATTGATAAATATCCCGCATTACGGGGTTAGTTTCTAATATTTATAAATATACCCCTCTTACAGGGTTGTTTTCTTATATTAAAAAATTTATCCCTTCTACGACACTGTTTTGTCATATTAAAAAATTTACACGTTCTACGATACTATTTTCTTCGACTCGCAATTATATTACTTTTACGGAGCTTGTTTTTTTAGATTAATAAATATACACATTTTACGGAGTTATTTTCTTATATTAACAAATATACCACTTTTATGGGGTCGTATTCTCATATTAAATTACTAGCACTAATATATGGTTGTTTTCTCAAATTTATAAATATACACGTTTTACGGGATTATTTTCTTATATCAACAAATATACCCCTTTTAAGGAGGTGTTTGCTCATATTATAAAATTAACCCAGTTCAGGGTTGTTTTCTCATACTCACAAATATCCCAAAATTACGGGGTTATTTTCTTCGATTGATAAATATCCATGTATTACGGGTTATTTTCTCTTATTAAAAAGTTTACCCCTTCTACAAGGTTGTGTTCTCATATTAAAAAATTTACCCCTTCTACGAGGCTGTTTTCTAAGACTCACAATTACACTATCTTTACGTGGTTGCTTTTTCAGATTCATAAATATACACCGTTTACGGAGTTATTTCCTTATATTGAAAAATATACCACTTTTACGGGATCATTTTCTTATATTAAATTATTAGCACTATTATGGGGGTGTTTTCTCATTTTATAAAATTAACAATTTAAGTGGTTGTTTTCTCATACTCGCAAATATACCAAATTTATGGGGTTATTTTTCCCGACTGATAAATATCCCCTTATTACAGGTTATTTTCTCATATTACAAAATTTACCCCTTCTACGAGGCTGTTTTCTCAGACTTGCAATTACACTACTTTACGGGGTTATTTTCTCTGATTCATAAATATATATGTTTTACGAGATTATTTTCTTATATTAATAAATAAACCAATTTTACGGGGTCATTTTCTCATATTAAATCATTAGCACTATTATGAGGTTGTTTTCTCAAATTCATAAATATACACGTTTTACGGTCCTATTTTCTTATATTGACAAATATACCCCTTTTACGGGGTTATTTTCTCATATTATAAAATTAAACCATTTAAGGGGTTGTTTTCACATACTCACAAATATACAAAGATTACGGGGTTATTTTCTTCGATTGGTAAATATCCCTGTATTACAGTATTGTTTTCTCATATTAAAAAATTTACCACTTCTACAAGGTTGTTTTCTCATATTAAGAAATTTACCCCTTCTACGAGGCTGTTTTCTCAGACTCGCAATTACACTACTTTTACGGGATTGTTTTCTCAGATTCAAAAATATACTCGTTATACGGGGTTATTTTCTTATATTGATAAATATACCCCTTTTATGGGGTCGTCTTCTCATATTAAATTATTTGCACTATGATGGGGTTGTTTTCTCAAATTCATTAATATACACGTTTTACGGGGTTATTTTCATATATCAACAAATATACCCGTTTTACGGTGTTTTTTCTCATATTATAAAATTAATCCATTTAAGTGGTTGTTTCTCATTCTCACAAATATAGCAAAATTATGGAGTTATTTTTCCCGACTCATAAATATCCCCTTATTACGGGGTTATTTTCTAATATTAAAAAATTTACCCCTTCTACGAGGCTGTTTTCTCAGACTTGCAATTACACTACTTTACGGGGTTATTTTCTCTCATTCATAAATATATATGTTTTACGGGATTATTTTCTTATGTTGATAAATATACCACTTTTACAGGGTCATTCTCTCATATTAAATTATTAGCACTATTATGGGGTTGTTTTCTCAAATTCATTTATATACACGTTTTACGGGCTTAATTTCTTATATTGATAAATATACCCCTTTTATAGGGTTGTTTTCTCATACTAAAAAATTAACCCATTTAAGGAGTTATTTTCTTATATTCACAAATATATCAAAATTACGGCGCTATTTTGTGCGATTGATAAATATCCCCGTATTACGGGGTTGTTTTCCCATATTAAAAGATTTACTCCTTCTACGAGGTTGTTTTCTCATATTAAGAAATTTACCTCTTCTACGAGGCTGTTTTCTCAGACACGCAATTACACTAGTTTTACGGGGTTGTTTTCTCAAATTCATAAATATACATATTTTACGGGTTTATTTTCTTATATTGATAAATATACCATTTTTACGGGGTCGTCTTCTTATATTAAATTATTAGCACTATGATGGGGTTGTTTTCTCAAATTCATAAATATACACGTTTTATGGGGTTATTTTCATATATCGACAAATATACCCCTTTTAAGGGGGTATTTTTTCATATTATAAAATTAACACATTTAAGAGGTTGTTTTCTCATACTCACAAATATACCACAATTACAGTGTTATTTCCTCAGATTCATAAATATCCCCGTATTACGGGGTTGTTTTCACATATTAAAAAATTTTCCCCTTCTACGAGGATGTTTTCTCATATTAAAAAATTTACCCGTTCTACGAGGCTGTTTTCTTAGAGTCGCAATAACACTATTTTTACAGGGTTGTTTTCTAAGATTCATAAATATACATGTTTTACGGGTTTATTTTTTTATATTGATAAATATACCACTTTTACGGGGTCGTATTCTTATATTAAATTATTAGTACTATTATGAGGTTGTTTTCTCAAATTCATAAATATACACATTTTACGGGCTTATTTTCTTATATTGACAAACATACCCCTTTTATAGGGTTGTTCTCATATTATTAAATTAACCCATTTAAGGAATTGTTTTCTTATACTCATAAATATACCAAAATTACGAGATTATTTTCTACGATTGATAAATATCCCCTTCTAAGAGGTTGTTTTCTTATATTATAAAATTTACCCCTTCTACGAGGCTGTTTTCTAAGGCTCGTAATTACACTACTTTTACGGGGTTATTTTTCAGACTCATAAATATACACGTTTTACGGAGTTATTTTCTTATATTGACAAATATACCACTTTTACGGGGTCGTATTCTCATATTAAATTATTAGCACTATTATTGGATTATTTTCTCAAATTCATAAATATACACGTTTTACGGGATTATTTTCTTATAAAAATATACCCATATTAAGGAGGTTTTTGCTCATGTTATAAAATTAACTCATTTAAGGGGTTATTTTCTCATACTCATAAATATACCAAAATTACGGGGTTATTTTCTACGATTGATAAATATCTCCGTATTACAGGTTTATTTTCTCATATTAAAAAATTTATCCCTTCTAGAGGTTGTTTTCTATGTTAAAAAATTTACTTCTTCTACGAGGTTGCTTTCTAAGACTCACAATTACACTACTTTTACGGGTTATTTTTTCAGATTCATAACTATACACGTTTTACAGGGTTATTTTCTTATATTGACAAATATACCACTTTTATGGGGTCGTATTCTCATATTAAATTATTAGCACTATTATGAGGTTGTATTATCAAATTCATAAATATACATGTTTTATGGTCCTATTTTCTTATATTGACAAATATACCCCTTTTGCGGGATTATTTTCTCATATTATAAAATCAACCCCTTTCTCACACTCACAAATATATCAAAATTACGAGGTTATTATCTTCAATTTATAAATATCCCGGTATTACAGGGTTATTTTCTCATATTAAAAAATTTAACGCTTCTACAAGGCTGTTTTCTCATATTAAAAAATTTACCTCTTTTAGGAGGCTATTTTCTCAAGCTCGCAATTACAGTACTTTTACGGGATTGATTTCTCAGATTAAATAATATACACGTTATACGGGGTTATTTACTTATATTGATAAATATACCACTTTTATAGGCTCATTTTCTCATATTAAATTATTAGCACTATTACGGGATTGTTTTCTCAAATTCATAAATATACACGTTTTACGGGCTTATTTTCTTATATTGATAAATATACCCCTTTTATGGGGTTGTTTTCTCGGATTAAAAAATTAACCCATTTAAAGAGTTATTTTCTCTTAGTCACAAATATAACAAAATTACAGGGTTATTTTGTACGAATGATAAATATCCTGTATTATGGGGTTGTTTTCCATATTAAAAAATTTACCCCTTCTACGTGGGTGTTTTCTCATATTAAAAAATTTACCCCTTCTACGAGGCTGTTTTCTCAGACTCGCAATTACACTACTTTTACGGGGTTATTTTTTAGATTCATGAATATACACGTTTTACGGGGTTATTTTCTTATATTGATAAATATACCACCTTTATGGGGTCATTTTCTCATATTAAATTATTAGCACTGTTATGCGTTGTTTTCTCAAATTAAAAAATATACACGTTTCACGGGGTTATTCTTTTATATTGACAAATATACCCCTTTTACGTGGTTGTTTCCTTATATTATAAAATTAATCTATTTAAGGAGTTGTATACTTATATTCACAAATATGCCATAATTACGGGTTATTTTTTCAGATTCATAAATATACACGTTTTACGGGGTTATGTTCTTGTATTGACAAATATACCACTTTTACGGGTCGTATTCTCATATTAGATTATTAACACTATTATAGGATTATTTTCTCAAATTCATAAATATACACATTTTACGGGGTTATTTTTTCATATCGAAAAATATACCCCTTTTAAGGAGGTGTTTGCTCATATTATAAAATTAATCTATTTAAGGGGTTGTTTTCTTATACTCACAAATATACTAAAATTACGGAGTTATTTTCTTCGATTGATAAATAAACCCGTATTACGGGGTTGTTCTCTCATATTAAAAAATTTACCACTTCCACAAGACTGTTTCTCATATTAAAAAATTTACCTCTTCTATGTGGCTCCTTCCTCAAACTCGCAATTACACTACTTTTACGTTATTGTTCTCAGATTCAAAAATATACATGTTTTATGGGGTTTTTTCTTATATTGACAAATATATCCCTTTTACGGGGTTGTTTCCTCATTTTATAAAATTAACCCATTTAACGGGTTGTTATCTCATACTCACAAATATACCAAAATTACGTGAGTATTTTCTCCGATTGATAAATATCCCTATATTACGGGGTGATTTTCTTATATTTATAAATATACCCCTCTTACAGGGTTGTTTTCTTATATTAAAAAATTTACCCCTTCTATGATACTGTTTTCTCATATTAAAAAATTTACACGTTCTACGAGGCTTTTTTTTTAACTCGCAATTATATTACATTTATGGAGTTATTTTCTCTTATTCATAAATATACAGGTTTTACGGGGTTATTTTCTTATATTGATAAATATACCATTTTTACAAGGTCATTTTCTCGTATTAAGTTATTAGCACTATTATAGTGATTTTTTAAATTCACAAATATACACGTTTTACGGGATTATTTTCTTATATTAATAAATATACCCCTTTTACGTGGTTTTCTTCTCATATTACAAAATTTACCCATTTAAGGGCTTGTTTTCTAATACTTACAAATATACTAAAATTATTCGGGTTATTTTCTCCGATTGATAAATATCCCTGTGTTACGAGACTACTTCCTCAGACTCGCAATTATACTACTTTTACGAGGTTGTTTTTTCAGATTCATAAATATACACGTTTTACGGGGTTATTTTTCTTATATTGACAAATATACCACTTTTACGAGGTCGTATTCTCATATTAAATTACTAGCACTATTATGTGGTTGTTTTCTCAAATTCATAAATATACACGTTTTACTGGGTTATTTTCTTATATCGACAAATATACCCTTTTTAAGGAGGTGTCTGTTCATATTATAAAATTAACCCATTTAAGGGGTTATTTTCTCATATTCACAAATATACCAAAATTACGGGGTTATTATCTTTGATTGATAAATAGCCCCGTATTACGAGGTTGTTTTCTCATATTAAAAAATTTACCACTTCTACAAGGTTGTTTTCTTATATTAAAAAATTTACCCTTTCTACGAGGTTGTTTTCTCAAACTCGCAATTACACTATTTTTACGGGATTCTCTTCTCAGATTGAAAAATATACACTTTATACAGGGTTATTTTCTTATAATGAGAAATATAGCACTTTTACGGGGTCATTTTCTCATATTAAATTATTAGTATTATTACGTGGTTGTTTTCTTAAATTCATAAATATACACGTTTTACGGAATTATTTTCTAATGTCGACAAATATACCCCTTTTAAGGAGGTGTTTGCTCATAATATAAACTTAACCCATTTAAGGGGTAGTTTTCTCATACTCACAAATATACTAAAATTACGGGGAATTTTCTTTGATTAATAAATATCCTCGTATTGCGTGGTTTCATATTAAAATATTTACCACTTCTACAAGGTTATTTTCTCATATTAAAAAATTTACCCTTTGTACGAGGCTGTTTTCTCAGACTCGCAATTACATTACTTTTACGGGATTGTTTTCTCAGATTCAAAAATATACACGTTATACGGGGTTATTTTCTTATGATGAGAAATATAACACTTTTACGGGGTCGTTTTCTCAAATTATATTATTAGTACTATTATGTGGTTGTTTTCTCAAATTCATAAATATACATGTTTTACGGGATTATTTTCTTTTATCGACAAATATATCCATTTAAGGAGGTGTTTGCTCATATTATTTTCTTATATTGACAAATATACCCCTTTTACAGGGTTGTTTTCTCATATTATAAAATTAACCCATTTAAGGGGTTGTTTTCTCATACTCACAAATATACCAAATTACGGGGTTATTTTCTTCGATTGATAAATATCCCCGTATTATAAGATTGTTTTCTCATATTAAAAAATTTACCCCTTCTACGAGGCTGTTTCTCAAACTCGCAATTACATTATCTTTAAGTGGTTGTTTTTCAGATTCATAAATATACACGTTTTACGGCGTTATTTCCTTGTATTGATAAATATACCACTTTTACGGGGTTGTTTTCTCATATTAAATTATTAGCACTATTATGGGGTTGTTCTCTCAAATTCATAAATATACACATTTTACGGGGTTATTTTCTTATGTTGACAAATATACACCTTTTACCGGGTTGTTTTCTCATATTATAAAATTTTCCCATTTAAGTGGTTGTTTTCTCATACTCACAAATATACCAAAATTACGGGATTATTTTTCCCGACTGATAAATATCCCCTTATAACGGGATTATTTTCTCATATTAAGAAATTTACCCCTTCTACGAGGCTGTTTTCTCATACTTGCAATTATACTACTTTACGGGGTTATTTTTTCTTATTCATAAATATACATGTTTTACGGGATTATTTTCTTATATTAATAAATATACCACTTTTACGGGGTCATTTTCTCATATTAAATCATTAACACTATTATGAGGTTGTTTTCTCAAATTCATAAATATACACGTTTTACGGGGTTATTTTTCCATATTAAAAATTTACCCCTTCTACGTGGTTGTTTTCTCATATTGAAAAATTTACCCCTTCTACGAGGCTGTTTTCTCAGACTCGCAATTACACTACTTTTACGGGGATATTTTTTTAGATTCATGAATATACATGTTTTATGGGGCTATTTTCTTAAATTGATAAATTTACCACTTTTATGGGATCGTTTTCTCATATTAAATTATTAGCACTATTATGGGTTGTTTTCTTAAATTCAAAAATATACACGTTTCACGGAGTTATTTTTATATTGACAAATATACCCCTTTTACGTGGTTGTTTTCTTAAATTATAAAATTAACCCATTTAAGGAGTTGTATTCTTATACTAAAAAATATACCACAATTACGTGGTTATTTTCTCAGATTCATAAATATACATGTTTTATGGGGTTATGTTCTTGTATTGACAAATATACTACTTTTACGGGGTCGTATTCTCATATTAAATTATTAACACTATTATGGAATTATTTTCTCCAATTCATAAATATACACATTTTACAGGGTTATTTTCTTAAATCGACAAATATACCCCTTTTAAGGAGGTGTTTGCTCGTATTATAAAATTAATCTATTTAAGAGGTTGTTTTCTCATACTCATAAATATACTGAAATTATGGGGTTATTTTCTTCGATTGATAAATAAACCCGTATTACAGGGTTGTTTTCTCATATTAGAAAATTTACCACTTTTACAAGGTTGTTTCTCATATTAAAAAATTTACCCCTTCTACGAGGCTCCTTTCTCACACTCGCAATTGCACTACTTTTACGGGATTTTTTTCTCAGATTAAAAAATATACATGTTTTACGGAGTTATTTTCTTATATTGTCAAATATATCCCTTTTACGAGGTTATTTTCTCATATTATAAAATTAACCCATTTAGGGGCTTATTTTCTAATACTCACAAATATACCAAAATTACTGGTTTATTTTCTCCGATTGATCAATATCCCCGTATTACGATGCTGTTTTCTCAGACTCACAATTACACTATTTTTACAGGGTTATTTTCTCAGATTCATAAATATACAGGTTTTACGGGTTATTTTCTTATATTGATAAATATACCCCTTTTACGGGGTTATTTCTCAAATTCTAAGTATAACCCATTTAAGGAGTTGTTTTTTCATGGTCACAAATATACCAAAATTATGATGTTATTTTCTTCGATTTATAAATTTTCCCGTATTATGGGATTTTTTCTAATATTTATAAGTATACCCATCTTATGGGGTTGTTTTCTCATATTAAAACATTTACCGCTTATACGAGGTTATTTTCTCAAACTCACAATTACACTATTTTTATAGAATTGTTTTCTCAGATTCATAAATATACATGTTTTACGGTGTCATTTTCTTATATTGATAAATATACCATTTTTACGGTGTCGTTTTCTCATATTAAATTATTAGCACTATTATGGAGTTGTTTTCTCAAATTAATAAGTATACACATTTTATGGAGTTATTTTCTTATATTAACAGATATAACCCTTTTACGGGGTTGTTTTCTCATATTATAAATTAAACCAATTTAAGAGGTTGTTTTCTCATACTCACAAATATTCCACAATTACAGGGTTATTTTCTCTGATTGATAAATATCTCCATATTACGAGGTTGTTTTCTAATATTTATAAATACACTCCTCTTACAGGGTTCTTTTCTCATATTAAATAATTTACCCCTTCTACGACGCGTTTTTCTTAGACTCGCAATTACACTACTTTTATGGAGTTGTTTTTCAGATTTATAAATACACTCATTTTACAAAGTTATTTTCTTATATTGATAAATATACTACTTTTACGGGGTCGTTTTCTAATATTAAATTATTAGCACTATTATGGGGTTGTTTTCTCCAATTCATAAATATACATATTTTACGGAGTTATTTTCTTAATTGTGTAATATACCCCTTTTACGGGATTGTTTTCTCATATTATAAAATTAACCCATTTAAGAAGTTGTTTTCTCATAATCACAAATATACCAAAATTACGGGGTTATTTTCTCTGATTGCCAAATATCCCCGTATTACGGGGTTGTTTCCTAACATTTATAAATTTAGTCCTTTTACGGGGTTGATTTTTTATATTAAAAAATTTATCCGTTCTATAAGGCTGTTTTCTTAGACTAGCAATTACACTACTTTTACGGGGTTGTTTTCCCAAATTCGTAAATATATGTATTTGACGGGGTTATTTTCTTACATTGATAGATATACCACTTTTACGGGGTCGTTTTCTCATATTAAATTATTAGCACTATTATGGGGTTGTTTTCACAAATTCATAAATATACACGTTTTACGGGGTTATTTTCTTATGTTGACAAATATTTCCCTTTTACGGGGTTGTTTTTTCACATTATAAAATTAACCCATTTAAGGGGTTATTTTCTTAAACCCACAAATATATCAAAATTACGGGTTATTTTCTATGGGGATTATGATTGATAAATATCCCCGTATTACGGGGTTGTTTTCTCATATTAAAAAAATTTAACCTTTCTACGAGGCTGTTTTGTTATGACTCGCAATTATACTATTTTTACAGGATTATTTTTTCAGATTCATAAATATACACGTTTTACGAGGTTATTTCTTATATTGATAAATATACCACTTTCGCAGGTTATTTTCTTATATTGGCAAATATACCCCTTTTATGCGGTTACTTTCTCATATTGTAAAATTAACCAATTTAAAGGTTGCTTTCTCATACTCCAAAATATACCAAAATTACGGGGTTATCTTCTACGATTGATTAATATTTCCGTATTACGGGATTATTTTTAATATTTATAAATATACCCCTCTTACGGGGTTATTTTCTCAAATTAAAAAATTTACACCTTCTACGAGGCTGTTTTATCAAACTCGCAATTACTCTACTTTTGCGAAGTTGTTTTCTCTTATTCATAAATATACACGTTTTACGGGTGTTATTTTCTTATATTGAGAAATATACGACTTTTACGGGCTCATTTTCTCATATTGAATTACTAGCACTGTTCTACGGTTATTTTCTCAAATTCATAAATATACACCTCGTTTTACAGGGTTATTTTCTTATATAGATAAATATACCCCTTTTATGGGGTTACTTTCTCATATCGTAAAATTAACCCATTTAAGAAGTTGTTTTCTCATACCCACAAATATACGAAAATTACGGGGTTATGTTCTCCGATTGATAAATATCCCTTATTAAGGGGTTGTTTTCTCATATTAAAAAATTTACCCCTTCTACGAGGCTATTTTCTCAGACTTGCAAATGCACTACTTTTATGAGGTTGTTTTCTCAAATTCATAAATATACACGTTTTATAAGGTTGTTTTCTTATACTGATAAATATACCAGTTTTACGGGGTTATTTTCTTATATTGACAAATATACCCCTTTTACAGGATTGTTTTCTCATATTATAAAATTCACCCATTTAAGGGGTTGTTTTCTCAAACTCACAAATATACCAAAATTACGGGGTTATTTTCTCAGATTGCTAAATATCCCCGTATTACGGGGTTGTTTTCTAATATTTATAAATATACCTCTCCTACAGCGTGATTTTCTCATATTAAAAAATTTACCTATTCTACGATGCTGTTTTTTTAGACTCGCAATTACACTACTTTTACGGGGTTGTTTTCTCAGATTCATAAATATAAAAGTTTTACAGGGTTATTTTCTTATATTGATAAATATACCACTTTTACAGGGTCGTTTTCTCATATTAAATTACTAGCACTATAATGGGTTTATTTTCTTAAATTCATAAATATACATATTTTACGAGGTTATTTTCTTATATCGACAAATATATCTCTTTTACGGAGTTATTTTCGCATAGTATAAAACTAACCCATTCAAGGGGTTGTTTTCTCATGCTCACAAATATACCAAAATTACAGGGTTATTTTCTCTTATTGATAAATATCCCCGTATTACGGGTCTTTTCTAAAATCTATAAATACACCCCTCTTACGGGGTTGTTTTCTCGTACTAAAAAATTTACCCCTTCTATGAGGCTGTTTTCTCATACTCGCAATTACACTACTTTTACGGGGCTGTTTTCACAGATTCATAAATATATAAGTTTTACGGGGTTATTTTCTTATATTGATAAATATACCCCGTTTACGGGGTTGTTTTCTCATATTATAAAATTAACCCATTTAGGGGGTTGCTATCTCATACTCACAAATATACCCAAATTACGGAGTTATTTTCTTCGATTGATAAATATCTCCTATTACTGGGTTGTTTTCTCATATTAAAAAATTTACCCCTTCTACAAGGGTGTTTTCTCAGACTCGCAATTACACTACTTTTACGGGGTTAATTTCTCATATTCATAAATATACACGTTTTATGACATTATTTTCTTATATTGATAAACATACCACTTTTACGGGGTTATTTTCTTTTATTGACAAATATACCCCTTTTACGGGGTTGTTTTCACATATTATAAAATTAACCCATTTAAGGAGTTGTTTTCTAAAACTCACAAATATACTAAATTACGGGGTTATTTCTCTGATTTCTAAATATCCTCGTATTACGGGGTTGTTTTCTATAAATATACCCCTCTTACGAGGTTGTTTTCTTATATTAAAAAAATTTACCCATTCTATGAGGCTGTTTACTTATACTAGCAATTACACTACTTTTACGGGGTTGTTTTCTCAAATTCGTAAATATACGTATTTTACGGTGTTATTTTCTTATATTGATAAATATACCACTTTTACGAGGTCGTTTTCTCATATTAAATTATTAGCACTTTTATGCGGCTATTTTCTCAAATTATAAATATACACATTTTACAGAGTTATTTTCTTTTGTTGACAAATATACCCCTATTACGGGGTTGTTTTCTTATATTCATAAATGTACCACTTTTACGGGGTCATTTTCTCATATGAAATTATTAGCACTATTATGGGGTTGTTTTCTAAAATTTATAAATATACACGATTTACCGGGTTATTTTCTTTTGCTGACAAATATACCCCTTTTACGGGGTTGTTTTCTCACATTAAAATATGAACCCATTTAAGTGGTTATTTTCTCATACTCACAAATATACCAAAATTACGGAGTTATTTTCTCCGATTGATAAATATTCCCGTATTATGGGGTTGTTTTCTCGCATTAAAAAATTTACCCCTTCTACGAGGCTGTTTACTCCGACTCGCAATTACACTACTTTTACGTGGTTATTTTTTCATATTCATAAATATACATGTTTTACGGGGTTGTTTTCTCAAATTCATAAATACACACGTTTTATGGGGTTATTTTCTTATATTGACAAATATACCCTTTTTACGGGGTTGTTATCTCGGACTTGCAAATATACTAAAATTTCAGGGTTATTTCCTCTGATTGATAAATATCCCAGTATTACGAGGTTGTTTTCTCATATTAAAAATTTTATCTCTTCTACGAGTCCGTTTTCTCATACTCGCAATTACACTACTTTTACGAGGTTAATTTCTCAGATTCATAAATATACATGTTTTACGGGTTTATTTTCTTATATTCATAAATATACCACTGTTACGGAGTCATTTTCTCATATTAAATTATTAGCACTATTATGGGGTTATTTTCTCAAATTCATAAATATACACGTTTTACGGGGTTATTTCTTATATCGATAAATATATCGTTTTACGGGGTTAAATCCTCATATTATAAAATTAACCCATTTTAGTTGTTGTTTTCTCATACTCACAAATATACCATAATTATGGGGTTATTGCCTCAGATTCATAAAAAATCCCGTATTTCGGGTTATTTTTACAGATTAAAAAATTTAAGCAATCTACGAGGCTGTTTACTCATTTTAATAAATTTACCCGTTCTAAAATCCTGTTTTCTTAGACTCTTAATTACACTACTTTTACGGGGTTATTTTCTAAGATTCATAAATATACACGTTTTACGGGGTTATTTTCTTATATTGAGAAATATACCACTTTTACGGGGTCGTTTTCTCATATTAAATTATTAGCACTATTCTGGGGTTGTTTTCTCAAATTTATAAATATACACATTTTATGGGGTTATTTTCTTATATGGACAAATATACCCCTTTTATGAGATTCTTTTCTCATTTTATAAAATTTACCCATTTAAGTGGTTGTTTTCTCATCCTCACAAATATACCAAACTTACAGGGTTATTTTCTCTGAATAATAAATGTCCCCGTATTGCGGAGTTATTTTCTCATATTAAAAAATTTACCCTTCTACGAGGCTATTTTCTCATACTAGCAATTACACTACTTTTACAGGGTTGTTTTCTCATATCCATAAATATACACGTTTTAAAGGGTTATTTTGTTATATAGATAAATATACCACTTTTACATGGTCGTTTTCTCATATTAAATTATTAGCACTATTATTGGGTTTTTTTCTCAAATTCATAAATATATATGTTTTACAAGGTTATTTTCTTATATCGATAAATATACCCCTTTTATAGGGTTGTTTTCTCATATTATAAAATTAACCCATTTAAGCAGTTGTTTTCTCATTCTCATAAATATATTACAATTATGGGGTTATTTTATCAGATTTATAAATATCTCCCTAATACGGGTTGCTTTTTACATATTAAAAAATTGACCATTTCTACGAGTCAGTTTTCTCATATTAAGAAATTTACCCATTCTACGAGGCTATTTTCTTAGACTCACAATTACACTACTTTTACGGAGTTGTTTTCTCAGATTCATAAATATACATGTTTTACAGTGTTATTTTCTTATATTGATCAATATACCACTTTTACGGGGTCGTTTTCTCATATTAAATTATTAGCACTATTCTAGGGTTGTTTTCTCAAATTCATAAACGTACAAGTTTTACGGGGTTATTTTCTTATATTGACAAATATACCACTTTTATGGGTTATTTTCTCATATTATAAAATTAACCCTTTTAAGGGGTTGTTTTCTCATACTCATAAATATACCAAAATTACGGGGTTATTTTCTCCGATTGATAAATATCCCCGTATTATGGGGTTGCTTCTTCATATTAAAAAATTTACCCCTTCTACGAGGCTGTATTCTCAGAGTCGGAATTACACTACTTTTACGGGGTTGTTTTCTCAGATTCATAAGTATACACGTTGTACGGGATTATTTTCTTATATTGTTAAATATACCACTTTTATGGTGTCATTTTCTCATACTAAATTTTTAGCACTATTATGGTGTTTTCTCAAATTTATAAATATACACGTTTTACGAGATTATTTTCTTATATTGACAAATATGATCCTTTTATGGGGTTGTTTTCTCGTATTATAGATTAACCAATTTAAGGGGTTGTTTTCCATATTGTATACCAAATACGGGATTATATCTTTAGATTTAACTCTTTCTGAGGTGAAATTGTTTTTAGACTAGTTAAAAAGATGAGGGATTGAATGGTGAAGAAGAAAAATTCAGGGACTAAATGTTGATATGGATAAAGAAAGAAGAGGATCGAGAGAAAGAGATAAATGGAAGGGACATGTACTTAGAAACAAGATGGCGTAATTTGAGTGCGGCTAGCATCGGCAGTCAACGGCGATGGCAGGTGAGGAAAGGAGAAATGTAGCCACAAACTTCCTTACCGCCGTTCATGGTGTTTTCGGCAACCTTTGCTAATGGTTCTGGGCTCAAAATGATCAGCAACTTCTAGGGTTCTTTTTTCGACCATCGCCACCCCATGAGGCTGCCGGAATTGCATGATCTGACGAGGTTAAAAGAATAGTGCTCAAGCTTTCCAATGGCACTAGTTCCGTGGCGATCGGACTCCGTTTGAAAATCGACGGCCGAGATCGTCCGTAAATCTCTCCAGATGATTGAGAGTCGGATCGGAAGATCAGGTGCTGGGATCATCATCAGCGCGTTGTTTCGAGTTCATAGGCGCATTCGAATCCTCGATCGAACTCTGGCAGCTTTAGGCGAGTCGACCGAGTGATCAAGCGTCTCGGTAATTCTTTAGACTGTAGATTTTAGAGGTTGTTGATAAAAATTATGTGTTTAATTACTATGTTGGGCATTAGAAAATATTGTGAGGATTATTAGTTTAGATAATAATTGTCGGTCCGTCTGCCAATAATCGTGATTTGTGATGTGTGGCAGAGTCGGGAAAAATAATGAAATCTTGATGGCCCGACTCCCGTTAAATAAGTTGTTGGGAATTTGAAGTGTTTTCTGAGAGGTCCTGGACCCGTTATATGGGGGTAGACGTTCGTATTTAGGGGAGGTTCTGCCAAATTTTTGTAGATTTTACTCAGGTCGAAATTCATAGACAATAAATTCTAGGAGTCTAGGCCTAGGGTCATTTATCATATGTTTTACTTTTTCTGATTGAATTGTTCCCGTGATTAAATAAATCCGTTAGTTCAGCTCGCTCCACCCGAGGCATCGGAGTAAGGCTAGGAAGTCGTCAGAAGTGTGAGTTAAAGTCATATATCTGTTTACATGTGTCATGCTAAGATTTTACATAATAGTTCTAATTAAATGATTTATATTTTAATTATTTATTTAATTACTATTCATATATGTATTGTTTTCTGCATCAATGCTATTGTAAATGCATGTTGACTCGAGATGAGACGGTAGTAGAACATTACCACCTGATGGATTGCATCAAGACCACGTGCGCATCGATACGAATCTGAGACAGATGGAAAAAGGTAAATA
Organism: Ricinus communis; assembly: GCF_019578655.1. Classification (NCBI taxonomy): domain Eukaryota; kingdom Viridiplantae; phylum Streptophyta; class Magnoliopsida; order Malpighiales; family Euphorbiaceae; genus Ricinus; species Ricinus communis. The sequence goes on from NC_063258.1 coordinate 14,404,018, forward strand.
TAAGACTTGCCCTGGTCGAGTTTAACTCTCTGGCTGAGTAGAATGAGTTTAACTCACAAATAGACCAAAAATTACGGGGTTATTTTCTCCGATTAACAAATATCCCCGTATTATGGGGTTGTTTTCTCATATTAAGAATTTACCACTTCTACAGGCTGGTTTCTCAAACTCGCAATTACAATACTTTTACGGGTTATTCTCTCAGATTCAGAAATATACACGTTTTACGGAGTTATTTTCTTATATAGATAAATATACCACTTTTACAGGGTTCTTTTCTCATATTAAATTATTAGCACTACTATGGGGTTGTTTTCTCAAATTCATATATAAACATTTTACGAGGTTATTTTCTTATATGGACAAATATAGCCCTTTTACGGGGTTGTTTTCTCATATTATAAAATTATTCCATTTAAGGGGTTGTTTTCTCATACTTACAAATAGACCAAAAGCTATGAGGTTATTTTCTCCGATTTACAAATATTCCCGTATTATGGGGTTGTTTTCTCATATTAAAAATTTACCACTTCTACGGTACGGTTTCTCGGACTGTAATTCTGATACTTTTACAGGTTATTCTCCGGATTGAAATATACACATTTTACGAAGTTATTTTCTTATATCGACAACTATACTCCTTTTACGAGATTATTTTCTCATATTATAAAATTAACCCATCTAAGGGGTTGTTCTCTCATACTCACAAATACACCAAAATTACTGTGTTATTTTCTCCGATTGATAAATATTTCCGTATAAGGGGGTTGTTTCCTCATATTAAAAATTACCACTTCTCTGTTGTTTTCTCGGACTACATGATTACCGTTCGGGGTTGTTTTCTCATACTCACAAATATTCCACAATTACAGGGTTTTTTCCTCAGATTCATAAATATCCTCGTATTACAGGTTTGTTTTCCCATATTAAAAATTTTACCCGTTCTTCGAGGTTGTTTTCTCATACTCATAAATATACACGTTTTACGGGGTTATTTTTTTATATCGACAAATCTACCCCTTTTATGGGATTATTTTCTCATATTATAAAATTAACCCATCTAAGGCGTTGTTTTCTTATACTCACAAATAGACAAAAAATTACGGGGTTATTTTCTCCGATTAACAAATATCCCCGTATTATGGGGTTGTTTTCTCATATTAAAAATTTACCACTTTTATGGGTTGGTTTCTGAGACTCGCAATTACAATACTTTTACGGGGTTATTCTCTCAGATTCAGAAATATACACGTTTTACAGAGTTATTTTCTTATGTCGACAACTATACTCCTTTTACGGGATTATTTTCTCATATTATAAAGTTAACGCATCTACGGGGTTGTTTTCTCATACTCACAAATACACCAAAATTACTGTGTTATTTTCTCCGATTGATAAATATCCCCGTATTAGGGGGTTGTTATCTCATATTAAAAATTACCACTTCTACGAGACTATTTTCTCAGACTCGCAATTACACTACGTTTACGGGGTTGTTTTCTCAAATTCATAAATATAAACATTTTACGGGGTTATTTTTTTATATTGATAAATATACCACTTTTATGGGGTAGTTGTCTCATATTAAATTATTAGGAATATTATGGGCCTGTATTCTCAAATTCATAAATATACACGTTTTATGGGGTTATTTCTTATATTGATAAATATACCAGTTTTATGGGATTATTTTCTTATATTGACAAATATACCCCTTTTACGGGGTTGTTTTCTCATATTATAAAATTAACCCATTTAAGAGGTTGTTTTCTCATACTCACAAAAATATCAAAATTACGGGGTTATTTTCTCCAACTGATAAATCTCCCCATATTACGGGGTTCTTCTCTAATATTTACAAATATTTCCGCTTACAGGGTAGTTTTCTCATATTAAAAAATTTACCCCTTCTACGATACTGTTTTCTCATTTTAAAAGATTTACCCGTTATACGAGGCTGTTTTCTTAGACTTGCAATTAAACTAATTTTATGGTATTATTTTCTCAGATTCATAAATACACACGTTTTACGGGGTTATTATATTTTATTGATAAATATACCACTTTTACGGGGTTGTTTTCTCATATTATAAAACTAACCCATTTAAGGGATTGTTTTCTCATACTCACAAATATACCAAGATAACGGGGTTATTTCTCCGATTTAAAAATATCCCCGTATTATGGGGCTGTTTTCTTATATTTATAAATATACCCTTCTTACGAGGTTGTTTCCTCATATTATAAAATTTATCCCTTCTACGAGGCTATTTTCTCAGACTCGGAATTACACTATTTTTTTACGGGGTTGTTTTCTGAGATTCATAAATATACACGTTTTACGGAATTATTTTCTCATATTAAATTATTAGCACTATTATGGGGTTGTTTTCTCAAATTCATAAATATACATGTTTTACAGGGTTATTTTCTTATGTTGACAAATATAACCCTTTTACGGAGTTGTTTTCTAATATTATAAAATTAATCCATTTAAAGGTTTGTTTTCTAATGCTCACAAATAAACTAAAATTGCAGGATTTTTTTCTCCGATTGATAAATATCCTTTCTGAGGTTATTTTCTCATATTAAAAATTTTTTTGCTTCTTTTTGCAGTAATATACCGTTTTGCGAATTATTTTCTTCATTGATAAATATACCACTTTTATGGGATTGTTTTCTCATATTAAGTTATTAGCACTATTATGGGGTTCTTTTCTAAAATACATAAATATACACGTTTTACGAGGTTATTTTCTTATATCGATAAATATATCCCTTTTACGGGGTTGTTTTCTCCTATTATAAAATTAACCAATTTAAGGGGTTGTTTCTTAAATATACATTTTACATATTCATAAATATATATTTCTGAGGGTTTGTTTTTTACCCCATATTGTAAATGTACCACTTTTTACAGGGTCGTTTTCTAATATTATTACTCTACTTCTTCAGCGGGGTTTATTCTTTCTAAAATTATAATTCTTATATCAAATAAATATACCCTTTTACGGGGTTGTTTTCTAATATTATAAAATTAACCCATTTAAGGGGTTGTTATCTCATATTATAGTATACCAAGGTGCAGGTTATTTCTCAGATTGATAAATATCCACACGTTATTCGCGGGATATTTTCTGCTTATTAAAAATTTATCCCTTCTATGAACTGTTTGCTGAGTTCCTTATTACCTTTAAGGGTTGGTTTCTAATTGGATTCATAAATATACATTGGGGTTATTTTCTTATATTCATAAATATACCACTATTAAGGGTCATTTTCTCATACAAATTATTAACTATTAAGGGTTTGTTTCAAATTCATAAATATACCCGTTTTACAGGGTTATTTTCTTATATCGATAAATATACCCGTTTTAGGGGGTTATTTTCTCATATTATAAATTCTTAACCCATTTTGGGGTTTGTTTCTCATGAATATCCTCTTTCAGGGTTTACTCAGTTCACTTGAAATTCGGGTTGTTTTCGTATATTTAATTTAAGCATTATGCATTTATTTTCAAGATTGTTTATATTCCTTTTATGCTGTTTTCTTAGACTCTTAATTACATTACTTTTATGGGGTTGTTTTCTAAGGTTCATAAATATACACGTTTTACGGAGTTATTTTCTTATATTGATAAATATACCCCTTTTACGGGGTTGTTTTCTCATATAATTAACCCATTTAAGGGGTTGTTTTCTTTTAACTCACAAATATACCAAAATTACGGGGTTATTTTCTTCGATTGATAAATATCCCCGTATTATGGGTTGTTTTCTCATATTAAAAAATTTACCCTTTCTACGAGGCTGTTTTCTCAGACTTTCAATCACACTACTTTTACAGGGTTCTTTTCTCAAATTCATAAATATGCACTTTTTTTACTGGTATTTTTTCTTATATTAAGAAATATACCACTTTTACGGGGTCGTTTCCTCATATTAAATTATTAGCACTATTCTGGGGTTGTTTTCTCAAATTTATAAATATACACATTTTATGGGGTTATTTTCTTATATGGATAATATACACTTCTACGAATTGTTCCTCTCATTTTACAAAATTAACCCATTTAAGTGGTTTGTTTTCTCAACTCTGACCCTATGTACTAAGCTTACAGGGTTGTTTTCTTAGAATTTCCCATGATTCGGGGAGTTGATTTTCTCATATTAAAATTTACCCTTCTGGTTGTTTCTCATACTATAAATTACACTACTTTCCGGGGTTGTTTTCACTTACAAATTAAGGGGTTTATTTTTTGTTTTTGGATAAATATACCACTTACATAGTTATTTTCTTATAAATTATTAGCACTATTTAGATTGTTTTCTCAAAATTTATAAATATACGTTTACAGGTTATTTTCTTATATTGACAAATATGCCCCTTCTGGGGTTGTTTTCTCATATTGGTTTCTCACTCATGATCATTGCATAACTTCAGGGGTTATTTTATCCTTGTTTAAATATCTCAAAACAGCCACGAATTGGTTTCATTAAAAATTCCCCTTTCTCTGGTACTTTTTTCACATCCAAAATTTGGTTTCTGAGGCTATTTTCTTATATTAATCAATATACCACTTTTATTAATCTGTTTGCGGTTGGAGTTATTTTTCATAAATATACGGTTTTCAGGGTTATTTCTTATATTGACAAATATACCCTTTAGGTTGTTTTCTCAAATTACAAAGTCTTTTAGGTTGTTTTCTCTTCAGTATATACAAAATCAGTTGTTTTCTCAGTTAAATATTCCCATATTATGGGTTGTTTTCTCATATTAAGAAATTTACCCCTCTAAAGGGGTGTTTTCTCGGATTATGATTATACCTTTCACTACATGCGTTGTTTTCTGAATTCATAAATATACACGTTTTGGGGTTATTTTCTTATCTTGATAAATATACCCTTTCGTGGGCTATTTTCTTATAATTACTTTTCATGATTGTTTTCTCATATTATAAAATTAACCCATTTAAGGGTTGCTTTTTTCCTCTTTAAATATCTACTAGGTTTTTTTCTCAAGATTCATTAAACCATCTAGTATTAGGTTGTTTCTCATATTAAAAATTTGCCCGTTCTGATGATATTTACTTTTTCTGAGGGTTGTTTTCTAGATTCATAAATATACACGTTTTAAGGAGTTATTTTCTTATATTGATAAATATACCACTTTTGCAGTGTCTTCTCATACTAAATTCATCAACAATTCTTAATTGTCGTTTTCTCCATCCACCAAGCCCTTTCTGATTATTTTCTTATATTGAAAAATATACACTTTCTGATTATTTTCTCATATTATAAAATTAACTTTATACTAAAATTCTTTCTTTTCAAATAATATACCATTCTGAGGTTATTTTCTAGATTGATAAATATCCCGTGTTAGAGGGTTGTTTTCTCATATTATAAAATTTGCGGACTGACTTCACCATTTTACAGGGTTGTTTCTTATATTGAAATACTACCACTTTCTGCGGTCGAATTTCTCATTACTCTAAATTATCGGCATATTCTAGGTTATTTTCTTAAATTTTAAAATATAAAGTTTTTGAGTTATTTTTCTTATATTGATAAATATA